>NC_056737.1:1936788327-1936803327 GCF_019279795.1 Protopterus annectens | reverse complement strand
ATGCCCAAGCTGGTCACTGTAACCAAATGGAACACTTCTCCCAATCATAGCTCTCAACCTCTTAGCAGAAAAAATCCAGACAAAGCCAATACTAATGGAGGGACAGAGCACCAAAAATAGGGACAAATGTTAAATATTGTTCTTATAAACTTAGAAAATTGTTAGAATAAAAGGTATTTTGTTACCATACATTTTCTGGATAATCGCCTCACAGTAAGATGCTGTCTGGTTCGATTCTCAGCTAGAGCGTCTTCTGCGTGGAGACATGCGTGAATGGGCGTACCTTCGTTGAAGGCTGTGTGTCAGGGCTGATAACTCGGCACGTAAAAATCAACTACCAATCATTGGCGGACCGGAGTTCCGCTGTGGTGACCGCTAACTGGGAAAAGCCAAAAGACACAACAACAACATTTTCTGGATAATATTAAGTCAAACTCAAATGCCTGTCATTATATACTGAATTTAATCCTCACTAATTTACCACAAAAATTCAGAAAACCAAAAATATGAAGCAAAATTCTGGACAAACTGTGAAAATCTGGACAGCTTACAGGTATGCCCCCCAATGATCCCAGGATAAGCACTTTCACTGATATCAAATGAACCATTTCTTCCAAAGACACATTCAGTATTTTGTCCATGCAGGCTCAAGCAATTCACTAACATCAAATGAAATATTTCCCCAGTGATCCACTTAATAGTTTTGTCCATGCCTACACAAGCACTTCACTGACATCAAATGGAACATTTCCCTAAAACAATTCTATCAGTAAGTTGTGTGAGTCTGAACAAGCATATCACTGACACCATAAATGCCCACACAAAGACTACAGTGATGACAGAATAAATAATTTCCTCAAATGAACCCTTCTGTAGTTGGTCCATTACTGCTGAAGTCATTCACTGGCACCAAATAAAACATTTCCCCCAACGGTCATTTCAGAAGTACGTCCATGTCTGTATAAGCGCTTTTACTCGCACCAAAAGAAGCATTTCCCCCACTGACCTTTTCAGCAGTTTGTCCATGTCTGCATAAGTACTGCACTAACACCAAATCAAACATTTTCTCCAGTGTTCCTTTCAGCTGTTTCCATGTACGCCCAAGCACTTCTCTTACACCAAATGGAACATTCCCACTTTGGATGTCCTGAATTCAGACCTAATTTAAAATGCTGGGATTGTTCCTTTAAGAGTGAATCCTCAAGCTATTGTAAAGCTATAGACCAATAGCTTTCCTTCTAATGACATATAAACTACACATTGGAATTGATGCCAACAAGAGTTTATATAGTCATTTAAAAGAAAACTCAATTATGGCAATAGAACAAAAGGGTAATAAAAGAAAATCATATGGAATGAAGGATAACTACTATATGATGAACTAGTGTTATGGTTAATGCTAGAGTGAATAATATAACAGATAATTACAGTGTTTTCCTGCTTGTTGTCACTAAAAGTAGACACCAGCAGCCCCTAATCTTTCTCTTTAGCTACCCCTCATCCTGCATACTGTTTCTGTGTTATTTTACCAACCCTAGCCATATCTCCTCTTCTGTTCTATTTTACCAACCCTAACGTATCTCTTCCTCCTCGGAACTGTATGTCCAAACCCTCTCTCACTAGTATTTCTGCCCTGTCTTACTGTCTGTAGTCTCTTACTTACTGCCTAGTATTATTACTATCTTACTTTTGCTTTGTCCTGCTACTTGCTGCTAGTATATCCTCTCTCTCCCTCCATTCTCTCACTGCCTAATCCATCTCAGCCTTTCAACTCTGACTTTCCTTAAGCAGAGCTACCTATGTAAATTGTGCCCAGCATGGTCTTCTAAACGGCTCTATTCTTATTTGTATGCTAACTTATTTTCTCAGCAAACCTACATACTTACTTTCAAACCTGTCCTCTACTCTTCTGATCATTTCTGGGCAGACCTGCCTTCTACCTCCCTTTGGATCTTTCCGTTCACCTTGCGGGCTCACTCCGCTCCCCTACTCTGCCCCCATTCCCACCCAACCCCACTACTCCTACACTTATTCACCTCTAACCACTCCCACTCATCTGTAACCACTCCCACTCATCACAATCAATCTTCTTTAATAACTCATTCACAGGGCCCACCCTAATACTTATACTCTCTCCAGTTCCTCACTACAAGTTATTTATTAAGGCTACTAACTCTATTCTGAACAGTACTCAATCACCCTATAATGCCTCCACATACTTTCAACATACCTCCAAAATCAAATCATATTTACTGCCTCATACCCCCACTTATTATTCTCTACCTTCTCACAGCCTATGAATACCAACACCTCCCCTGCCATACACTTCCCTAGACATGCTACCATTACTACTAATTTAGCACATCATTTTAACCTATTACTACCCCACCTCTCATCTAACTCCTCTAATGTAAAGCCTCAACATCCCATTTGTGCTTAATATATTAACCCAAGGACTAAAAACTATCACAAACTCTTGTTAAAACTCCAGAAACTTGCTATTAAACTACTGCCTAACCTCATAGTGGATGGTGACATCCACCCTAACCCAAGCCCACTTGTTACTATAAACCCCACAAATAACAGCCTTACTAGCCTATGGAACTCAAATAATGCCACCAACTCATTCTTAGTGTGTCACCTAAACATTAGAAGTTTAAACAAGAAAATTCACTATTTACATGCCTTCCTAGATGTCCACTCCTCTGATGTTTTATGCCTTTCCGAAACCTGGCTCAAACCTACCACAACTGATAATGAAGTTATACCCCTAGGTTACAACATAGCACGTCTTGATCGCATCTCTAAAAAAGGAGGAGGGGTAGCCATCTTGTATAAATCCACTCTGGAAGTATCCAAAACTAGTAATCCAAATACCCAGGTCACTAACAATGCAAAAATACTCATCACAAAGGTCCAAATCAACAAACACAAATCTATAAACATTGTTTGTATCTACATTCCCCCAGGTGACAACACAAATACCTTGGAGAGTATTCTCCAATGGCTGTCTACTAACTGCCCCCAAGAAACTATTATTCTCAGAGATGTTAATATCGACTGGTATACTTGCTCTGCAGACTTCCCCTCAACCCATATAAATTTGCATGTCTTCTCTCAGATAATCTCATCACCTACCAGAATCAAAAAGCCCAACAATAAGGAAAGTATCCTCAACTGGAGATTAATAAACAATCCACCCCAGCTATACCAAGCAAGCACCCTACCTGAAGACTTTAGTGATCACTCCCTCACCTATATAATCAGAAAAAGAAATGACACCCCTCATCAATCTACCTTCAAAAACATTAGAAATACTAAGAACTTTATTCAGACTAATTTCCAGAATGAACTTAACCTCATGTAACTGGTCCAACCTAACACTACTTCCTCTTGATGAAGCAGTCTCATAGTTAAACTCTACATTTCTTGCTATCCTTGACAACCATGCTCTCAAACTTACTATTAGAACAAATAACAAAGTTGCACCATGGCTGGCCAATGACGAGACAAAAGATTATTAGCAGAAACAAAGTGTGGACCACCTGGAGAACCACTAAATCCCCAAAAGACCACCTCTTATATATAAACAGTTGAGGAATGATACTAAGAAGGCTATTATATTAGATAAAAAGAAATACTACTGCAATCTACACACCCTCCTAACTACCCTCCAACAACCTCCTAAAATTGTTGCCAATACCTTTAATACTTTCTTTACTGAAACTGTGCAATCCCTATCCAACAAACTATCTCAAAATACCCTACCACCACCAATCCAACACCTGATAATAAAAATCCCCTTCAAGCTTGATCCAGTACCAACAGCTTTTATTAAGTCCCTACTGAAGAAACTGAAACCCACCACCCTCTCAGCAGACCTACTACCTGCTGAATATCTCCAAAAAGCTGCTAAGGAAACAGCATACCCCATCTCAATTTTAATCAACAGAACAATTCTCTAAGCTTATATCCCCTCCATCTGGAAAATCTCCCACATTATTCCTCTACACAAAGGGGGAAATTCCACTGAACTTTCAAATTACAAGCCTACAGCCATTCTATTTCCCTTGGCTAAAATAATGGAAAATGTATCCATAAGCAACTTCTTGCCTATCTGAATCAAAACTCTCTCCTAGCCCACTCCCAGCACGGATTTAGACCCTGCCATAGTACAACCTCAGTCTTTCTCTCCCTCTCTCATACAATAAATCAAAACCGTAATAACAAGCTCTCTTCTGCCCCCTTCCTAGACTTATCCAAGGCATTCAATATGGTAAACCACCAGCTACTTTTAGACACACAAAAATCACTCCCCATAGATAACCTCGCAATAAACTGGTTTCATTCTTACCTAAGTGACAGACAACAAGCTGTACTATGGAAAGAGAATCTACCATCCCTTTTAACAGTCACCCTTGGAGTCCCTCAAGGATCTATACTAGGTCCCCTCCTATTCTCCTTATTCATTAATGACCTGCATAAAGTCATCCCAAATGCAACTTGTATTCAGTACGCACATGACTCCACCTTAATCTGCTCTACCACCTCCCCCTCAGATCTACAAGCTTAATCACAAATCACTTTCAACCAAGTAGAGAACTGGCTCACAGGTTGCACACTACTACTAAACCCAAACAAAACCAAACTATTGCTCTTCTCCCTCACTCAAAAGACCCCTCACCACCTCTCACAATAACATCTAACAATGGCACCATAATTTCTCCAGAACCTAATACTAAACTACTGGGAGTAATCATCGACAATAACCTTAAGTTCGATGCTCACATAGACAAAACTATTAAAACAGTCAACAAAAAACTAGGCTCTTTCTACAGGATTAAGCAATTCCTAACCCTATCTACTAGAACTGTTATTGCCCGTACACATCTGCTATCAACCTTTCTTTATGCCTCAACCATCTTTGCTAACCTATCCAAATCAAATCTCAATAAACTGAATAGTTACTACAATAACATTGCCAATTTTGCCACAGGGTCAGCTTATAGAACCCATCACTGTGTTAACCTTCAATCATTAGACTGGCTAGAATTACCCAACCAACAGAAATATAACCAACTAATAGTTCATAAAATTCACTACCAACCAGACAGTACACCTATACTGAAAAATATTATCACCCCCCCACAGTAACCTAAAGACCCTTCGCTCTTCCAAACAAAGTGCTAGTGCAGACTGTTAAAACCAACAATTCAGCTGGTGCATCACTATTCTCCAACTCTGTCGGAAAAAAATGGAATCTTCTTCCTTCGCAACTTACCAATGATCCCTCCTTATCCCAATTCAAAAAATCTCTTAAGAAATACCTGAAAATGCATTGGCTTTGTCCCTGTACAAATCCTGACTAACCGCCACACAAACAGAAACTGTAAATGTGAACCTCATCGCAAAGTTATATCTTTGATCCACTAACTGCTTACAATATTTGTACATCTCTCTCTTATGGAAAGATTTAAAATTAAGATGATACCATGTATGTTACCACCCTCTGTTACACTTTCCTTCTTAAAAAATAAAATTCACTATTCCCTTTCTTAGATAGTAATCTAGCAACCGATCCTGTGTGTATGTGAATTGAAAATGCACTTGTTTATATATATATATATATATATATATATATATATATATATATACTGTTAAAAATTTCAATTTTGTGATAATTCACTGTAATAATTTTCACTGTAATTACACTAGTAATGTACACTTGGAGCGTTTCTCCCCGGGCCTCTGCTGAAAATGGCCCTGTATCCAGTCAGACTTTCCCGGTTAACAAATGTAAAATAAATAAATAAATTTGCTGTTAAAGTCATAATGGAGAACTGTAAAAAGGGGAAGAATCTCTAGGGCCATTAGCCTAGTAATCTCCTATGAATATATGAATCAGTACACATACCTTATGTATACCCATAGGCGTGTGTACACACACACACACACACACACACACACACACACATAGTAAATGGAGATGTCAAAGTGAATTAGTTTAAATTTAATTTCTTTATGTGCAAACCTCATGGGGCTACAATGCTGTTTAGTTTAGCAAAGGTGGGGTCTTAAGGTAGCATATAACACATTTGCTAGAAGCTAACAAAGCAAACACCTGTCAGGGGGTGCCAAGGAAAGGCAGTGATCCCTGGAATGTAGTAGGAGCAAAATCACTTCCATCTCCATAACCTGTTCTGTTATCTCAGAAAAAGTACCTCCCTACATTCCAAATGTCATCACCACAAACCCATAATAATGCTCATCATCATTACCCACCCCCCCACACACATTTTTCTACATGAGGTCAGAGTGCCATGTAAACTATCACAACCTCTTTTGATTCAATACCAGTGTCCTAGCTTCTTTGAGAGTCATACCTGAGTGTTGCAGGTCTTCTCTCACATAATCCATCCCTTTCTTTGCTGGATGTCCTCATTTCTTCTTCCCTGTTTCTCCCAAAACATTGTCACCAAATTGACTGTTTTCCTGAATATGTGCCTGAAACACTGCACTCTGTTTGTTTAGACCTTCTTTGCAACTGAAACTAGCTTGGTTTCAGCAATAACGTTGTCATTTTATTCATGCGTCCCACAGTGTGCATCCAACCATTCTCTAAGTCACTTCATCACCATCACTTTCACCTTCCTCAACTGCTCAGCCTTCACTGCCCAGGTTTCTGTACCATAAAGAAGTGTTGGTCATAATTTGGGTTTGGACACCTTATTTTTCAGCTTCTTTGACATTATTTTATCGCACACTAGTCCTCACACTCTATGCCATTTTGCTGCAGCACCCTCTGATTCTAGCTTTGACCTCCCCATTCAGACTTACCTTCTCCTCAACCCATACCTCTCAACCTCTTAGAGCAAGAAATCTAGACAAAGCCATAAATAATGGGGGGACAAAGCCCCCAAAATAGGGACACTTTTTAAATATTGCTCTTACAAACTTAGCAAATAGATAGAATAACAGATTTTGCATTAGCAGGAAATTTCTGAAGGGTATAAAGTTTGAATCTCAAATGTCTGTCATTGTTTTCTGATTGCAACCCTCAATAAATTGCCAGAAAGCCACAGTTTTATGAGAAACAGACCAAAATTCTGAGGTAAAAATCTGGATACTCTGTGAAAATCTGTACAGTTGAGAGATATGTTCAACCACCCCTCCTAGAAACTTGAAACTGTTATCCTGTTCTGCCATCTTCCCTTCAGTCTCAGTTTTCTGCTTCTTCTGATTTCTCCATTTGCTGCAATGACATCTGTCTTGTCTGTACTCAGTTTCATAGGTTGGTACTAGGCTATCGGCCCTAGGGCCTATACAAGCCTAGACTTCAGTTTTGTATTCATACCACAATCATTTGCTGAACTTCTTGTTCACAGTCTGCTTGTAATGCCCTATTATCTATGTACAGCCTTGTTGACCAAACCCCTCCAACCAGTTTGCTAATGTAGTCCATCGCCAGTGTAAACAACAGTGAGCTTACAGCTGAGCCTTGATGCACACCCAACCCCATGGGGAACTCTTCTGCAGTCTGAATACTGTTAGTACTTGTGCCATTGGGTCTTTGTACATAGTCTGCTCTAATTATATCAGTGTTTCTAGGACTTCAGTACATTGCAGAACTGCCCAAGTCAGCTTTGTCATACTCTTTCTCCAAGTCTATGAATGCTCATTTGGACTCCTTCCTTATCTTTAACTTCTTCTCCACTATCCTTCTCACTGCCAACATTGAATTGACCATGCTACTCCCTGATCTGAATCCAAACTGCTAATCTCCTATCTTACTTTCTATTTATTTGTCTATCAGTCATCCTTTCCTACACTTTCATGAAGTGTGATGGGAGTTTGCTACCTCTATACTGCCTGCAGTTGTAAATGTGTAAAGTAATAAAAAAAAGCCAACAACATTAAGGAACTTGATATGAGATAATATAACAAAGGACAGGGTAGCAAAATTATAATCTCTTGCATCACCATACATGTTTAGACTGCATTTATATCCACAATAATCTATAAATAACAGCATATTAGTTGCACTCCACATAACAATTGCACAAACACAAGAAATCAATCAACCTTTCAGTCTTCCACTGCATAAGTTGATTTTCTGTGACTGCAAGTTGTCTGTATCATGCAAGACAAGTATTTAATACACTTTGAGAAACTAACCCCCGGATCTATTAATCCTCAGTGCAGGACTAGCTTAGTCCTGAACAGAGGCTGCCATTTAGGAGCAGGATGGTAGAACGCCATGCATATTAATGAAGGCCCGCTGCTTGAGCTAATCCTACACGGAGCGTGAATGAGTGTAGGGGACGTGTCTGAGAGCAGAGCTCTCAGAATAAATACACCCCTGCAAAGTACAACAGCAAGAAGTCTCAATAAATGAGTGAGACTGCTCAGAGGTGTCCGCATATCCATACCAACAGTCCCCCATGTGTACAACAGCAACAGGACATCAATATAAAATGAAGAAACACCTTTTTTTTTAAAACTCCTGAGTACAGCTAACCATAGGTACATGGATGTGCCCATTGCTTAGCTATGGTTAAAGCAGCTGAAAAGTCTGAAGAGGATAACAAGGAAGATATATGCAAATGAAGCAGCACAGCAATAGTGTAGTGGTCAGAGTATCCGCCTAACGAGCAGGCGTTCCTGGTTCGAATCCCAATGTAGCACATACCATTTTCCATATGAAATCTGTACATGAACAATTTTTTTTTTACATTTTCTGCCGTTAAACCTACTAAATAATATTGAAATGTGACCTGGAGTACTGCATTAAATGCAAATGTGAGTGTCATAATGAATAAGGCAGTAGTAAGCAGGTTTAAGCACAAATAAGCACTAGTACGCATGTTTAAGTGTGTTTGCACGGGGGTAAGCATTACCTACACAGGTTAAGCAAAGTAGAAGCTAACTGAATGTAAGAAACTGTAACCTGCTTAGCTCCGCGCAAACCCGCTTACAACTGCTTTAAAATGCCTTAATCACTCTGTACCCAACAGCCCATTTTCTGCTCAGCAACAAAATAAACAGCTTCTGCAAGGCTCGAACCCAGGACCCTGTACACTACAGTCATAGTAGTTAACCACCAAGCCATCATAGCACTACATAAGACTGAGGTTTCTACACACACAACCTCACCATAGGAAAATCAAAATGAACATGTGGAATGAATCTATGTGCAGTGTGATGTTGCATAACCTGCTATATAACATAAATATGTGAACTGGAGTACTGTAGTAAGTCCAGATGTGAGGTTTTATTGTAATAAATAGTTGAAGTCCCCAGGACACCATAAAGTTTATGTACACATGAATCACAGATAACAGACACAGATAACCTGTAATGAATAATAAATAATTGCCAAAAGGCAAATATAATGCTAATTAACTAACAAGCAATGCTAACCTCAGAACTGCTCAGCTTAGTAAGTGTACGCAATGTGTAGGGAAGGCAATACAATCTTCCCACTGGTATACCTATTTAAGCAGTGCCAACCTTAAGTAAGCAGGTGTGCCCATAGTTTAGCCTTTTCAAAACCAGCCAATCACAGAAAAGTGCAAGAAATCAGCCCTACTTAAACCCAAGAGGCAGGAATACAGCTCATAACTGGTTGTAGCATCCTCCTGCAGGCAGAATGGCTGCAGTGGGTGAAGGCACTCAATTTACAGTGCAGCGCTGGGGCATTCAGGAGTCAAAACTCATGGTATGGCTCCTGGTAAAACACCATGAGCAGAAACTACTGCAGGGCCAGTACCAGGGCTTGCAGGATAAAATGGAGGCCTGGGACAGTCTCGCCCGTGACCTCACCAGTGCAACAGGTACCCCCTGGGACTGATGAGCAGGTTAGGCACCACACCATGCAGACCTGAAGCGGCAGAAGGGGGATGTCCTGGAACAGTGGATCCAGGAATCTCGGCAGATGCGTAATGCCCCAGGACTGAGTAAGTAACTCCTTCTACTAAGTAGTTAATAATTGTCTAGCTTCTGTATACTATGGATAGGTATGGCTAAATATCACTGTATTTCTCTGACAGCTGCAGAGGAGCATGTTGCGAACCAGCAGGCCTACGATGCTAGGTTGCAAAGGCTGCAGCGCAAGGCAGGTTAGTAAATATTCTGCTTGTGCTGTCATAACAAATAAATGTAACAGCCTCAGAAAGTGTTGTGCCAGTATACATAAAGGTATAATATGCTATGAATAAAGGTATAACCCCTGCAGTGCTTCTGTTTCACTCTGCTTTCATATGTTGTTTTACTGATGCACTTATAAATAGTACTGTTGTAGTAAGCAGTGTTACCCACACTGTGGTATGCAGATAAAATGTGTGTATGAAGTTCTGTATAAGAATGTTGGAAGTGCAAACAGGTCAGCCATATTGTACAACTGAGGGAGACTTAGAAAACAGTGGAAAGCTTCACAATTGCCTGATAGCATAGTGTATAGTGATCTTAACTGTAATGTTTTTGTCACACACAGCAGCGAATCCTGGGAGTGTTAGTAAGTTGCATGCATAATCATACCCTGCAACTGTACAGATTTTGTTAGAATGTTCAGAGAGAAAGCTGTATGTATATTTACACTTTACAACTGTACAGATTTTGCTAGAATGCTCAAATAGACAGCTGTATGCATATTCATACCCCTCAACTGTTCCAATCCGTCCAGCATGTCCACATAAATGGCCCACATCACCTGCCTGGTACCCTGTTCCCCTGACAAATCAGTGTGATGATCCAAGAACTGTAATGCACATGTGAAGTGTCAGTATCATAATGAATAAGGGAGTAGGGGTGGAGGAACCATGGATATGAAATTACGGATCCAGGAGTGTCAGGGTTGGATGGCCCGGTTCTAACCGGACCGCCTCTAACTGGACCGCCGAGGTCAGCAAGTTAGTTATAAATATATATACATACACACATACATACATCTACATGTAGAAGTACATTCCTTGTACTGTTGACTTCTTTTGCTGGATGCTATGTTTGTGAAAAATATCAGGGTTATGTGTATCTGTCATGGCACAATGGTAAATCCCATTGGCTATGGTGTGCAGACTCCTGGGTTCAGCCTTGCACAGGGGTGAGGGAAACAATCATATGTTGTGATGCTTTGTATGGCTTGAGGCTTTACCTGGGAGCACAATCATTCCTTTTGCAGACATAAATAACATGAAAGTGCCCCTACAAACCTCGACAGTAAATAGAAGAATAGGTTGTGCATAAGCATAAATATAATGAAATATTACTTGTATTTCCCTTGTTTACATCCAGTAAAAGCAGTATTAAGTGGGTGTCAGCACATGTGAGCATTAATAAACCTGGAGTACGCACATTTAAGCAGTAAGCGGGTGTAAACATGTATAAGTGGCAATACGCAGGATTAAGCAGACTGAAGCTGCAGTAAGCGGGGCTACGCCTGTTCGTGCGGGGGTAAGAACTGCCTACACAGGTTAAGCAATCTAGAAGCTGAGTGTAAAACTGTAACCGGAAGTTAGCAGTACTTACCGTCACACAAACCTGCTTAAAAGTGCCTTAATCAGTCTGCATCCAACAGCCTTTGTTCTGCCCAGTAACAAAATTAATTGCCTCTGCTAGGCTCGAACCCAGGAACCTGCACACTATAGCCAAAGTGACTTACCTCTAAGCCATGTCAGATATACATACTCATGCTGCATTCTAAACTTATCAACCAGCACAGTCATTCAACAGTACAGAGAATGTATACCTACATCTAGATGTGTGTATGTTAAGATATTAATATCTAAACAGATACAACATATCTGCATATGTAGTTTTTTATATATATATATACATATATATATATATTATATATACATATATATATATATATATATATATATATATATATATATATATATATATATATATATATATATATATATATATATATATATATATATATATACACATATATATATATATATATATATATATATACACATACATATATATATATATATATATATATATATATTAGAAATATATACATACGTATAGAAATATATGAACATATACACATGCAAATGCTGACATCTACACATATGTATGTCAACACCTATATGTCCACATATAGACATCAAGTTATCACCTTGACCCATAATCACTTTACCCACAGTTCCACCTCCCCTCCCCCCTGCTGCACACACACAGCCACCATCCCTTCCCTGGTTACTGGACTGTAGCTACCACACCAGCACACACTGCCCACCCTCCACTCCCCCTCCCCTCATGACAAATCCTGTACATTGTCCCAACCAAAGTATCATAGGTCTGACACATGCTGTACTCCATGCACATAGCCATGTGTATACTTGCATTCATGGTTTTAGAGGAAAGTAGAATATGCAAATTGTGGGTCGTCCCGCATGGGACAAATGTTTCCTGGTAATAACAATAGATTTCATGTGTGACTTTGTTTACAATAATGGTGTTAGTTGTAGGTATTGCAAACCATACACGGCATACAGGTTTGCCCGGTATGCACACGAAACCTAATCGGAACGTTGGTACATTTCCGTGAATGGAGCAACACTTTAAATGTGGTTGCTGAACTCTGAATCCAGTGTCTTCTCATGTCTTTTTGGTTTTGCATAAAATATAGAATAGATATCTCCTTTTTATTAAGAGTATCCAATAAAATATTTTATACATAACTGGTTAGATGAAGAGCCAAAATTACATGAAAGGATACTGGATTCAGAGCTCAGCAACTGCGTTTAAAGTGTTGCTTTGATAACAGCAAATTACTACAAAAGGAATTTCTACACTAAGTAAATATTGTGCAGCCCATTACAACGATGCTTGTATGTACATCCTCCAAAAACGATATTTCCTTATTTATAGTTAACTGGCTACTGGCAGCTGGGATCGGAATCATAAAACAGCTGGCAGCTGTGAAGCGATTATTTATTTTCCTTTACAGTGAAAGCTTACGCTTTAAAAGGGTGTCCCAGACAACAGAAATAACCATTGTTAGGAAGTACAAATAATTTATTTTTTATTTTTTTATTTATCATTTGTTGACCGGGAAAGTCCGACTAGGTTCCACAGAGCCTGTTTTCAGCGGAGGCCCGGGGAGAAATGCTCCAGATAATGTACGGCAGTTAAAGTACTGATCATGTACCTGATAAAACAGTTACTATCAGTAAGATGGGCAGAGGGCTGATCAAAACACAGCTTCTCAAAATACTGCTAGATTACCAACAGTTGGAGCAACAGTGTTGACCTGCTAAGTCTAATCTTGAAACAAAGACACGTCTGTCCCAGGTGTGACGACCCAAAAATTGGCAATAGTGTCTAGATAGTAATGCATAGCACCAATGTATGTGGAATAAAAGATTGGGATGTCTGAGGATGTTTTGGCTGAGACAACTCATGGGATGGGTCCAGAAAAGTAGGGAGTGGCCAATGTGTACTGGTGAGGTTACACAGTGTTTCTAAATGGATAAAAGATGATTGCTGTGTCAGTGAAGTGTTGGGGAGGGTGTTTGGGGAAGTAGGAACCATGGACATGACATTATGCAAATGAAGCAGTACAGCAACAGTGTAGTGGGCAGAGCATCTGCCTAATGAGCAGGCAGTCGTGGTTCAAGTCCCACAGAAGCATAGTTTATTTCACATGTCAAAGCACATCCGAACCAAGCTATTTTGTTGCAAAACTCACTAAATAACACATATTTCTGAAGTAGAGTACAGATGGAAATGCACTTGTGATGTATCAGTGTCATAATGATTAAGGCACTAGTAAGCAAAACTAAGCAGTAGTAGGCGTGTGTATGTGCGTTTACATGGGGGTAAGCACTGCATACACAAAGTAAGCATATTTGAGGCTTACCTGGTGTAACCGGATTTTTACCTGCAGATAACAATGCTTACTGTCGCGCAAACATGCTTACAACAGCTTTAAAATGTCGTAATCTGTCTGTACCTAACATACCTAGTTTTGCCCAGCAACAAATAAAATATGGACTCTGCAAAGCTCGAACCCAGGACCCTGCACACCTATGCCAGTGTGATTTACCAGTAAGCCATGGCAGATAAACATAACCCTGGTGTTTTCCAAAACACAGCAACTAGCTAAATAAGTCAACAGTACAGGGAATGTGCTTATACATGAAGATGTATGTTTGTTTGCACATATATTCATAACTAAATAGATATATACCTTTCTCTCTCTCTCGCTCCCTCTCTCTTGCTATTACAGATATATATATATATATATATATGTATATATATATATATACACATACACAGATATACATCTATAAATATAACAGAGCACATAACAAAGACATATATGACCACAGGTGGTGTTAACGGGAGTGAGTGGGCTCAAGCAACATATGTCTTGCATGTGAAAGTATTCTCCACACCCAGACAATTACAGTACCATATTTTGTAAATGCAATAACCAGGACCTGACACTGCATGGCCACTGGATGTTTACAGTTAGTCATGCCACCTTTATGATGTGAGGCTGCTTGCCTGGCTACCATAGTGCAAGTACAATGTGGTAGTAATACAACATTCCTAAGATACATATACACAGACACAGGTGTGGAGATACATATATATGTCTATATATGTGTCTACATACACACATATATATATATATATATATATATATATATATATATGTAACTACACATACACACACAGACGTATGTCTATGAAAATACATTATTACAGGATACACACCACACTGAACAGCCAGTATCCCCATAGTTGAAATCTCATCAGATGGACAGTGTATGAGTCAGCCATACAAAAGACAACTGTTGCCTGAAACATATACCAACAGAGAAATCAAAGGAAGTTAACACCCCTCAAAGGTTTGCATATGTTTTAAAGCTTTATTTGTGTACTATCACAGTTCTATATGCCATGTCATATTGCAGTGTATACTTTGAAATACATACAAACAGATGAATGCAACTGTCAAACAGATCATTTAAGGCAGAA